>NC_079170.1:80317897-80363051 GCF_947568905.1 Ostrea edulis
CTAAATGCATTTTTTTATATGAAAAGATCGTTCAGCGAAAACAAAATATGGGGACAGGGAACAACGACAGTACATCCATACCCCTCCCCCTTCTTCATCATTTGTACGTTCGGAAATACATGTAGCATATGCATGTAATTGTCAATTCTTTGTTTGAAGTACAAAGAAATTGAAAACACGATTACTTATCGTTGTATGTAGCGTGCTGTGGACCGCAAACCATTTCACATTCATGCTTGACACAATGTCAATGTTTATCTAACACTTGTTCTAAACATATGTATTTCAGTATACAGCCCTCGTACAATTCCACGCGGTGTTTTGATTACTTGAAACCGGGGTATTGTCTTCCATAATATAATATAATGTTGTACCTTTTATCTTTTCCTTGCCCCAAGACTATTATTTTTAGTCTCATTTTTGAAACTAAATCACGAAATCAAATTTAATTGTGTTGACGATGATTCTGAAGAATAGCTTGGTCGTTTAGAAATAATAAAGTAAGCTTAAGTTACACCGTTGCATCCTCTAAATTTCTGCATGACCGACTTACATATATGATCGGGGAAGGTGTAAGCAGTTACGCAATATCATCCTTCTGAGACACCGATCTCTGTCCTTCGCTGTCAAAGCATAATCGTGCACAAATTCTTTCTCGTTCACAATGGACGCGGATCAGTTAATTTATTACTGTGTTGCACACATTTTTGTAGCGTCGGACAAAAATTTTACTGAGTCGGAACAGCAGCCAAAACACAAGTGGAAAACCCTCCTGACTCGTGTATAGCTTAATGACGTGGCTTCTAATTATAGATTGCACCATGCAAATTGATTTCCCTTGCCTCTAAGCGCCATGCGAAGGTAACAATGCAAAGGCACCCTAGCTAAAACGGTTTCATATACATATTCTTATTCAATTTTAAATTTGGAATCACTTTAATTATTACAGACGAAGATTCAAATGGGAATTTTAACTGAAGAATGACTTGCATCTGTGTCTCATTTTCCCCAAGAATGAGGATAAAAATATCACCCTTTTTATACATATTTTATTCACTGTTCAACGAACTGTATTTCCGGGGGGAAATGCAACTGCAGATATGAATGTTATCCCCGTGCCAGATCGGTTGCAAAATTACGACTACTTTAAACACGACTTGTTGACTACAGCGATGCATAAATTCGCCTATAGGTGGCGATAAACCGGAAACATGATGACGAAAGCAAAATCCAACTGGCGGCAATAAGCGCTTAAGCTACGCTTAGCGCTTAAAAAGTATCGGCATAACATGTTGATGTAACCACACAAGGTAATGATGTAACCACATAACATACAGAAATATTGATACAACGTAATGATGTAACCACATAACGAAATGATGTAACCACATAACGAAATGATGTAACCACATAACATAAAGAGGTATCGACATAACGTAATGATGTAACCACATAACATAAAGAAGTATCGATATAACGTAATGGTGTAACCACATAACGTAATGATGTAACCACATAACATAAATAAATATTGACATAACGTAATGATGTAACCACATAACATAAATAAATATTGACATAACGTAATGATGTAACCACATAACGAAATGATGCAACCACATAACATAAAGAGGTATCAACATAACGTAATGATGTAACCACATAACATAATGATGTAATCACATAACATAATGATGTAACCACATAACGTAATGATGTAACCACATAAATAAAGATGTATCGGCAAAACGTAAAGCTGAATTACACTATAAGACAGAAACGGCGTTCCATAAATAAATCCTTCGAGATACCAGAGTTCCATCATTTCCAGGGAAAGTATTTTAATTTTTGAAAGTCAAACCATCTTATGACATAGAATAGGTGTAGAATTCTGATTTATGTGAATTTAAACGACAAAACATGCATAATGCGATACAAAGCATATATACTTCTCATTTCATTCTAAATTTGAGACAAAAACAGACTAGCTGTAGATTTATGAAAATTGTATCGGAAGTTAATGAATACAATGGATTACTTTGGCGTTCATAGACGGAAAATTATGCCAAGAATATGAAGTCACATGATTCAGATGATAAAGCATATTGTATGATTAACCATTCTAAAGCCAGCGAATATGTAACATATATCATTTTACAAATGATACTATCCTCCAGGTTTGGTAACGGAAGTTACCACAGGAAGTTTCCACAAATATAAAATATTCTATTTTCCCTTGGATTTGACCTTTACAGTGTGATCATTTCATGATTAATTTGTCAATAGCATTATAACAGAGAAAGGAAGTCATGAAGTATCTCCTGTAAGACATTTAATTCATGATAAATTGATAAGTAACAGAAGTTACTAACGAAACAGTTACATGTATAAACTACATATTGGACACAAATTGCACACACAAGCCCTGAAATATGATACAAAGTTGTGCTCTTTTAATTTTCAGGTAAATGGCTCTTTCAAGACAGGAAATTCAGAGGCGTTACAGAGAACGGAAGAAACTAACTGACCCCAATTATACAAACAAAATGAATTAACTAACCCTAACCCTAACCCTAACCCACTTTATTCATGCCTTAACATGAATTATTGCATTAATCCCCATTTACATTTGTTACGGCATAGATAATGTTATTGTTTTGTTTCTGATCAAACTATTTAGAGAATACACTTGAGAATACACTTGATAAACAAAACGTACATTGATAACTTCCGTTACAAAATCTAAATGTAGAAAATTGATTAAAATAAATAATTCTTCTCGTGGACTTGTATAAACTACGTTGGAAATCAACCATTTCATCGACTCGAGACGAAAAAGGAACCTTTGAAGAGATAATTATATCCCCTAATTTGTATATTAACTTCTATGACTTTGATGTGTTCATTTTAAAGTGTAGGCATTTGATACCAAAATTGTTCCGTAAAGAAAAACATTGTTCAGTTAAATTTGATACGACCCAAAGTTTGAAGTACAATATATATTTCGTCATTGTGAGACATATTTTCCCCATGATTCAGTTTGTTGTTGAACCAAAATATGGTTTCAAATTTTGTCAACTATAGTTACGTTGAATAAATAGCTTTTCGGGAAAAAAACGTTGTTGATAAGTGTGAATGTTCTTTACGGACAATAAATTGTTGTAAGTCACAAATTAGCAGCAAATTTACTACCATGACAAGGTTATCTGACTGAAAATGCTACATTCAGTGTACTACACGTCAAATTTAACCTCCGTTACTTCCAAATACATACCCATGATCAAGGGATCATAACTTTTACGGGCGAAATTTTGCGATTAGTTTCAGGTGATGGTCTTCTATTAGGAAAACGTAAAATAATTACTGGATTTTAAGATTCATTTTTTATCATTTGCTACTAGTAAAAATGTCATTTCGCTGGAATGACTGATTTATGTATAAACATATTGGCTTGAACTTTTACATGTTTCATTTTATATTGCTTCTTTAATCAAATCGTAAAGGGCTAAAAGTACAAAAGTACAAGGAAATACAGCGGCGGGAAAACTTCAGTTGCAAACATGAGTAAGTGTGGATCACTACGCCATACCATCATACCGGGTTATGCCCGATTATTCGATCGTCTAAAGTCATTTAAAACAGCACCCTCTGTCTTACAGAAATTATTACCAGCCATTGCTGAAGCGGGATTCTTTTACAGAGGAACGGAGGATTGTGTTTGTTGTTTTCACTGTTCGGTGTCGATGGTGGAATGGGAGAACGGGGACGATCCTTGGATAGAACACGCGTATTGGAGTCCTCATTGTGCTTACTTGGTGTGTAACAAAAGTGTAAAATGGGTACGACAAGCTTTCAACGCCAAAGCCAGACTTACCGAGAGTGGTCGAGATTGGGGGGACTTACCCAGTGACGAGGCGGGGAATCCCGTGTGTACTCAAAAATGTCATATTTGTTTAGACCGTGAACTCAGAATTGCAGTTTTACCTTGTGGCCATTTATGCTGTTGTGCCGTGTGTGGTGCGGGACGTACACACTGTCCTGTTTGTAGACATTCTGTGGACGAAACTGCACGCATTTTTACTTGCTGAATAAACTGTGTTTTTGAGTAAATAAATATGTATGATACTCTAGAACTGGTGTCATTTATCAAGATGTATACCTACGAGACAGTAGGGCCGTTTCAATTGAAACATGAATTTACTATGGTAGTAGCAGGTCCTTCCAAATCGGGTAAAACAGAATTTGTGAAGCAATTGGTGCAAAATACGCAATGGATTTCACCCCCACCTGAAAAAATAGTCTAATGTTACCGAGAATGGCAGCCGGCTTACGAATCATTACAAGAGTCGGTAACATTCATTCACAATATTCCCTCAGACGACGAGCAATTAGTCGACGATTTCGGCACTCGTCATTTACTGATTTTTGATGATATGATGGGGGGAAAGGCCATAGAATCCATTGTGGATTGGTTTACGCGCAAAGCGCATCATCGTAATACCAGCGTCATTTATATCACGCAAAATCTCTTCGATCGAGCTGTGCAACATCGTACCATCAGTCTGAATGCCCATTATCTCGTATTGTTTAAAAATCCTAGCGATAAATCTCAGATCGGGGTGTTAGTCGACAATTACAAATGCCTCATTTAGTATCGGCCTTTGATGAAGCCACCCGTATTCCTCACGGGTATTTACTGGTCGATTTAAGTCCTCAGACCCCCGAGGAATTGAGATTAAGAAGTCAACTCTTTAGCACGTTAGCCGTGTACATGCCTCCGAGAGTATAAATAATGACTCCTCGTGAGTAAGATGAAGATAACGAACAGTGATCAATCTCATAACTCCTACAAGCAATACAAAATAGATAGTTGGGCAAACACGGACCCCTGGACACACCAGAGGTGGGATCAGATGCCTAGGAGGAGTAAGCATCCCCTGTTGACCGGTCACACCCGCCGTGAACCCCATATCCTGATCAGGTAAACGGAGTTATCCGCAGTCAAAATCAGTGTGCCAAGAACGGCTTAACAATCGGTATGAAACATGTCAGACAGCATTTTACCCAATGCGAGGTTGTATTGACGAACTAGATCGTTATAACGACCATAGAATTTGCGAAATGCTGACTACAATCGAGACTGTTGAAATCCTTGTACCATCAACTTGCTTGTCAGTAGCTTACCTCCATTTAAAAACTGACTATACCCAGAACAAGCTCTTGCATATCGAATCAGTTGAGATATATAAACACCACATGCAGGTGATAATGGAATATTGCTACATAAATGTGGGAAGTTGACGATGGAGAAGCTGAAATCATCCCGTTTGTCATACAGTTGAGTTGTTAGTTTGCCGTTAATGTCTACTTTCAAAAAAATATCTAAGTATGAAGCAGAAGTGGACGACTCTGTGGTGTCCTTTATTTTGAGCTCACAGGGATATATCAAATCGACATATGAATGAAAGAAATCATTGTTAATAGACAAAACGTCATCGATATATCTAAAAGTCGAATTGAAGGTTACAGCGAGAGATTTTTTCTTCTAACGTAGAAGTTTTTGAATAAATTCTGCTTCATATGAATATAAAAACAGGTCAGCTAGCAAAGGAGCACAATTCGTGCCCATGGGAATTCCAACACACTGTTGGAAGACCTGATCACCAAAGACCACGAAGATATTGTCAACGAGGAACTCTAGCATATTTTTTTATTTTAACTTCAGAGTACTTGTGCGTGGAATCAGAGTGGTGTTTAACAAAGTAAGTTTTTGAATGACTGATCACTAGATATGAATATTTCCGTTTTCCGTTTTTGTTGAAGAAGCAACTGTCTATGATGTCAAAAAGTCTAGTCTTTAATTTATCGTGAGGAATGGTCGTGTATAGTGTTGAAAAGTCATAGGTTTTAATGCTATTGATTTGGGAAAAATTCTGTGACTTCAAGTTTACTAAAAGTTCTTTAGAATTTTTTAGAATCCACATTTGATTAACACCACTTCTGGCATATGTAGTCGCACAGTAAGTTTGAAGTTTCTCCTTCACAGCTGTTAACATTTTCGTGAGGAGCAAAGATAGGGGCTTGGTAGAGCACTTACTGGATCCAGCAATGTATCTTTGTTTGTAAGGGTTTATATGTAGTTTAGGAATCCAGTATAGGTACGGTAACTCATATTCATTCGACCCATTGACTGGAATATTAAATGTGTCTAAAACTGAAGCATGGTTTTGAAGAATTTCGTCTTTTGAAAGGGCAGTTGGAGTATAAGTATGATTACCAAAAGTGGAATTAATGCCAAGTTCGTTTAAAATACAGTTGTAATAATGAGCCTTACAAACAAAGACAATGTTGTTACTAGCTTTGTCAGCTGGAACCAAAACATATTCCTCATGTAACCTATCTAATTCTTTTATCACTTCTGGTTTACTAAACACAGAAGGATAGATGGTACGTACTTTTGTTTTCATGTGTCTAAAGCGGGATTTTAATATCCCTCTTATGCTTTTAACCCATTCTGACAATGTATCAAGTTCTTTTTTTTTCATATTTAGCCCATCGTCTGGCATAATCTTCGACAGAACTCATAATAGAGATGAAGTTCTGTCGCCAATTTAAAGACCGAGGTTTCATTTCACTGTAACCTATCATCATGGGTAGACTATCACCAAAGAGTAAATTAGTGAAAACGTTACGGCGTTTACAGGGGGAACGGGATCCCGTGCAACGGGCCCATCTCATCGAATTAGGGCGTAAAGCCTTACTCAACTGGTTTGCCATGGGGGCTAAAAAAATATTACAAGGGGTCTTACCCGTGAATAAACTCACGGAGCGCTTCATTCGAACACATCGTCACGACCTGAGTGTCATTGCCGATAAGCATGCCTATGAGGAAGAACGTAAAAATACCATTTTGAAACGGGGTGGGGCCGGGTTCTTGGGAGGGACCATCATACGTCATTTGTTCAAGTGGGGAACGACGCAAAAACGTAAAAGACGTCCCCACAGTGTGGTGAGAGTAGTGAAGAAAAAGAAAAAAACGCGTGTTACCCGCTTCCCTTTTGAAACTGGCTAAGAAAAGAAAAAGGAAACTTCTCAAGAAACCTCACAAGAGAGTCCCTAAACTCATCCTTCACCGCAAGACCCCCGGTCCTAAAGCAACCGTCCTGCCGCCCCACCTCTTACGTTTTGCTAAATTTCCTCAGAAGAAGAAGACCCCTAAACTCATCATGAAGATACCGTTTACGAAATATATGACACCTCAAAACACCCCGCCCAAGAGAACCAAGACTTTAGCGGAACTGAAACAAGGAATAGGGGCCAAGAAAATGGAGCGAGCCATGAGTGGGTCCATAGGTAGTGCTAGAACCAGTGATACCGCCTTACCCAGCTTTAGCGAAGCATTTGAGGGAATGACCCGTTTTACTCCCTTAACCACATCGACCACTAAGCAGAGATATAAATGCCGATATTGCCCCCTGCAATACAATTTGAAACGTAGTCGCGATCGTCACGAGCAGACCGTGCATCACGGGTATTTCAACCCCGCACACCCTAGCGATTAACAGTATAAAAAGGTGACAAAGTGTGCACTCACCTTCATTATTTCACCATGGCTCATACGTAGAGGTGTGAATCCTGATTAAGACCTCATTTACCTCTCTTACAGACTCTGGCCACCCCTCATTATTCACCCCAATTAAAGAGGGAGGTGTTAAAACATTGTTCTAACGACTGCATTTTAAAGATTTGCGAGATCCTGTACAATATATTAAAAGGGGTGATTCCTCTCTCCCCCACTCAGAAGCGGCAACTAGCTCCTAAGAAACACATCTTGAGACGACTAGTACAACAACAACCCGTGAAAAAACGCCGTGCGTTACTCATCAATCAGAAAGGTGGCTTAGCTTCATTTGGTTGTAGTAAAATTTGCAACAAATCATGAGTCGTAAAATGGTATTAGTCCCCGAGGCCATGCTGAATGAATTGAAAGGAAAATTACCCAAGCCACCCGAATTTCAATCGACCGTGAGGTTACGCAGCGATTTAGATGACATCGAACATAGAGATGATTTAACCGAGGGCGAAAAAGTAGCTCTGTACGGGCATCAACTTCACCGGTATCGAAAATATTTACAAAAAGCTCGACAACAGAATCTTTCTAAACTACCCACAGCAGTCCCTCCGGGGAAAGCACCTCCCCCGCCTGTAGGCGCAGCAGCCCCAGATACCGCTGCATTAGAAGAACAGATTATCAAAAGCGTCAGTAAACCAGGTCAAAAGAAAGCGGGTTTATTACTCGATCATCTCAAGAAATCTAAGGTGTTAACTTGGAATAACGAAGGAGAATTCAGTTATAGAGGTTATAAGGTTTCCCATTCTAATATTGTGGATTTAATCAGCGAATCCCAGAGACAAAAACCTTTGAAACATCGTGAATCACCTGCGGAATTACAGCAATTTGCCCAAGCCTTAAAAGAAACGAATGCCCCTAAAGGATACGTAACCAACCGCGATGTTATAAAAGCAATGGACAGGCCGGGAAAAATCAGTACTCCTAAACCTATAGATGAAGATGAGAGCGGTTTTCAAGAAATCTCGGGTTTTGACCAGTCTTTCTATGAAACCCGTAAACGCATGATGACCCCCAAACATTCCAAGGGCTCCAAGAAAAAGACATCACGTGAAACCGGACAATGGTTAACGCTAACATGAAAAAATCCACGGAACAGATCTTACACAGACTTTATTACGATCCTCAGACAGGGTATGGTGGAGTGCAAGCTTTGTATCGTCAAGTGCGTAAATTAGGTCACAAGATTACACTTTCTAACATTCGAGAATGGGTCAAAGAACAAAATACGTATACCTTACACAAGCCCATACGTAGCAAATTTAAGAGACAACAGACCCGGGTGACCGATATAGACGAGCAATGGCAGTTAGATTTGGCCGACGTGTCGAACTTGAAAAAATACAATGATAGGTATACGTATTTTATTGTGTGCCATCGACGTGTTGTCTAAATATGTGTGGGTGGTGCCTTTAAAACAGAAAACGAGCAAAGAAATGATATATGATACGAGGTATCCGAAAGATTTTTCGAGACGGACGACGCCCCGTCCGCATTCAATCAGATCAAAGGAGAGAATTTACGACTAAAGAATTTCTTCAAGCCTTCAAAACCATTCATTTCTTTACTACACGTAATGCCGAAACCAAAGCCAGTATCGTGGAGCGCTTTCAACGCACACTCAAAGCAGGTATGTGGCGTTATTTTACACCCCATAAAACACGGCGGTATGTGGATGTCTTACCCGACCTGGTACACGGATACAATCACGCGTATCATCGTAGTATCCAGAGATATCCTGCTCAAGTCAAACCCACAAATGTACAAACACCTCGGTATTACAAGTGGGAGATCGGGTACGCATCAGTAAAGCCAAAAGCACATTTGATAAGGGGTATTTACCGAACTGGACCACCGAATTGTTCACCATCTCCAGAAAAGTTCCGGGGCGTAACATAATAATACCGAATTAAAGATGACCACGGAGAAGAATTAGAAAGGACGTTTTACCCTCAAGAATTACAAACAGTGATTAAAAAAGACGATGTGTACGAAGTGGAGGAGATCTTAGGGTATAAAAAGCGCCGTGTGGGGAAAATAGTCATTTCAGAAGTCCAAGTGAAGTGGAAAGGATACCCCTCTAGTTTCAACTCATGGATTCCGCAAGCGGATCTCATTCTACCCTGACACAGCAATGGAAATTCTTAGGTGAAAAAGTTCCTCGAGCAGAAATTGTGTATTTCGCACAATTATTCCTCTGTTTAACGATCATCATCACTTCGGTGGTGATGCTAGCCTTACGAGATCCCAATCGCGATTTTTGGATGGTCACCTTGAGTTATCTCATGGGATACATCAGCCTAGCCCTCAGATGAATTTAACCGGTATAAAAGAGGAACGAGCTGCTCCCAACTCATCCGTTCAACATGGGTAAAACACAGTATGCCTGGAAGCAGACGGGGAAGAAAAGTGCATGGTTTTCGGATAAGAAGATGTGTTTGATGCATTGTAACCAAAATAAAGTGTCTCAGGAACCCGTGTACTTGTACAAACGTATACTGGTAGTTCATGGATCGCTACCCTTTATCCTGAAGATCCAGTATCAAGATTTCTGCTGGAAAGTGAAAGCTTACAATACATTTCGACAACACGAATCGGAATGGACTTTAATTAAAAGCCCTTGGTTTGACAACGTGAAGGAGTGTCTCCGAGATTTTAAAGACATGAAGGGGTATGATGTGGCCGATTGTTGGGGGACTCAACACTATCTGCTGATGCGACGCCGCTTAGTCGAGAGACGAACACTGGAGATGGAAGAATCCTTTCTACTATCGTGAAGTCGCGGTGGTGGCCGCGATCAAGAAGAATGACTTTGTAATTTTTTGAAATGTTTAATAAAAATATGTAAAAATGTTTTTTGGTCTTAAAAATATAAATACAGGAGGTAGTGAGTCATGGTCATCACTTGAGTCATCATGGCTTGACGAGAACGGTTTTACTTAACGCTCCCTAGTGATGGGTCTATGGAATCCTTTCCGAACAATACAGCCGCTCAATTTAAAATCTTATTACCCCAATCCATGGATTTGACGGACGGAGAATGGGAAGTGGGTTTAACCGAAATGATGTTCCCCAATGCTTTGAAAAACATCCTAACGGAAGAGGCTTATTTCGATATCCTCGTCCCCGAAGAGTACCTTAAGCACGTTAAAAACCCCGATATTTTCAAATGGGGACGATTTCGGATGGAAAAAGTCAAGCTGCTTCCCTCGAGTCAGTGCCCCGTACTAGTCGAATGGAGCGACACTCTCTGGTTTCATCTCATCTATATCAGTGAGAAGATGGGTATCGTCCGAATTCACTTTAGACCCGGAGCTTACGTTCATTACGCGGCGTTAATCGACAAAATCAATGAAGGTCTGGTCAGAAGTATGAAAAAGATATGGAAAACGATGGGTAACCCCAAAGAAGAGAGTTTCATGAAATTAGTTTATTTCGAAAAATACGAGTGAGTCATGTATCAGTTTAAAGGGAAAATACTCAGAAAAGCCCCCTTGTGCGTTCGTTTCCCCCTATCCTTAGCTTACAAGCTCGGTATGGATAGTCAGAAACTCATCCTGCCAAACGAACCGGAGACCAAATGGATCAACGTGACTTACCTGGGGAACAATACCATGGATTTCTACGAAAATCTGAAATCCATGTACGTGTATTGCGATGTCGTGAACCCTCAAGTGGTGGAGTCCAACGAATAGAAATTATTAAGGGTGGTTCCTAGTACGTTTCACCTGGTGGACGGCCAACATGCCAAATGGGAACCCATCAGGGCCGAATATCTTAAACTGAGTAAAAAACATTTCGATACCATCGACATTCACATCATGACCTTTCTGGGGACCCCCATGCCCTTTTTAAATGGTAGAACATTGGTGAAACTTCATTTCCGAAAAGTGTATTGAAGAGAAAAGTCGTGTAACGATGAAGTATCATCGCGGAGTCAGGGGTCAGAAAGGACACGGAATATTTTCTATTCTCCTTCCTATGATTGCTAGTGACGTAATCGGCGCCGTTCAAGGAGGCAAAGGCATGAAAAGAAAAAAAGAGGGGTCGCAAAAAGTATAAAAAGCGGGTTGAACCCTGAAGGGGGTCAGTCTCTACAAAGATGCAGTATCATCGAGGTTTATTACATCAGCGGGGTCACGGGTGGGGTGCTCTCTTAAAAACAGTCGGTAAACTAGCGGCTTCCGTGATCGGTCAGGTCGTTGGGGGGTTACTAGGAGGCAATCCCGCACCACAAACAGGAGAAGGTTTTTTCAAGAATTTGACTCGTGGCTTTGTTAACACGGCGGGTAAACTCATCGGAGGATTTCACATGATGCCCGATCTATTACCTCCACCACAAGGGGGGAAGGGTTTTTTCCACCAATTTCCTCAAATCGGGGGCTAAAAGTACTTTAACAGCAGTCGCTAAAACGGGGTTAGATGTCTTAGAAAATAAACGTGCTCTCAAAGATGCTATCAAGACACACGGAGTACAAGCCATCAAAAATACGGGCCGTATGGCCATGCCTAAAATTCAGCAAAAATTAAGAGCCCGTCAAGGGGACAGTGTTTTAGTAGGTATGGTGAAACGAGGAGCGCGACAATCCATGAAAGCCGAGTACCGGACGGGTATAGATGTCTTCGAAAATAAACGATCTCTAAAAAAGCGCTCAGAACTCACGGAGGCCAAGCGTTAGCAACCACTATTGGGAGAAAGAAAAGAAAACGAAAACAGAAAGGCCGAGGACTTTGAAACGAAATACTTAAAACAGCAGCCAGTCAAAAAAGAAGAAGAAGAAAAAGAAAAAGACAGTGAGGCAAGGGATGTTTCACCGATTTACTCAAAACGGGGGCCAAACAAGCTTTGACAGCCGCTGCTAAGACGGGACTAGATGTCTTAGAAAATAAGAGATCTCTCAAAGACGCCCTCAAGGCTCACGGTATACGGGCCGCTAAGAATACGGCGGGTATGACCAAACAACATTTGTCCCCCATCTTAGTACGCGGAGGACTTCGTAAGAGGAAGAGAGCGCCAGCAGTGAACCCCCAGAGAAAGTCCCGAGGTAAGAAGAAGAAACGATCTCCCGACATTTTTGGCTGAACCTATAAAAAGAGGGTGTAGGACGTGTGAGCACCCATTTGATTCCCCATCGACGATCGGTAACACATCAAAAATGATGCACAGAGAATATTGCGCTTGCGGGACGGATAGTCTGGAACTGTTTAAAGTTCCCCCGACGAACGTCACTATAGAAGACTCTAAATGAATGGAATATTATCCGATTTCCAGTACTCTGAATTCAGATACAGCTCCCATCGAATTCGAAATCAAAGGACAGGGAGATGAATATCTGGATTTATCTCAATCGTATCTCCAGATGATCTGTAAATTTACCAAAGGAGATGGCACAGCTCTCACGGGAGGCAATTCTACTTCCACTCCCGTCAATAACATCTGACATTCCTTATTCAGCCAAATCGATGTGAGTCTCAATGGAAAAAACGGATAATTTTCCGTACAAAGCCTACTTGGAGAAATTACTGTCTTATAGTCACAGGACTCTGAAAACCCAGATGAAGGTCTGTACCTTGTGGGAAAAAGATACGGCCGGGCACATGGACGAAGTCGGGTTAGCCGCTCTGACTCAACCTGACAAACAATTTGCCGTAGCCGGTGATACACTCACCATTAATGCCGTCATCCCTACCCCTGTCTATCCCGATAATTCCAAGAACGTGGGGTTGAGAAAACGTCACGAGAAGATAAATAACAGTAAAGTCATCGTGTTGATGGATCGTTTACATCTGGATTTATTTCAGCAAGAGAAATGTCTGCCGAACGGAGTAGACGTCCGTCTGAGATTCAACCGCGTCAGGTCTCAATTCTACATGATGACCGCTGCGGGGAGTAGTGGCAAAGTGGCCATTCAAAGTATGATCTTGTGGGTGAGAAAAGTCAAACCGATTCCTAACATCGTCAATCTGATCAATCAACAGCTGAGTACTCAAACGGCTAAATATCCGTTGAGAAGAGTGGAAGTGAAAACGTTCACCATTTCCACCGGCACCCAATCGAAAATCACCGATCACCTGTTTCAAGGACAGATGCCCAAACTGATTTTCTTGGGCTTCGTGGAAAATGCCGCCTTTAACGGCAATGATACTAAAAACCCGTTTCATTTCAAAAATCAGCAAGTCAAGAAATTAGAAGTCAGTATCAATGGAGAAATGATAGAAACCCGACCCCTGGAACCGAATTTCAACGACGATCAGTATCTGAGATCGTATCTGACCCTGTACAAAGGCCTGGGAAAATTGGGACAGGATTGGGCCCTGGACATCAGTCTGGAAGAGTATAAAAAGGGATACACTCTATGGTGTGTGGATTTTACCAAAGATCAAGAAGCTCAGACCGATAAATTTCATCTCATACAGACGGGAAACCTGAGAGTGGAAGTACAATTCACGGCAAACGTAGCGGAGACCTTGAACTGCGTGGTGTATGCCGTCTTTGACAATTTGCTAGAAGTCAACAAACAGCGAGAAGTCAGCATCGATTACTGATGGGCACGTATCAATTGAGAGACGTCTTTATCTCGAGATTTAGGGTCTTCGTTTGGAGGTGTATATCCTAGAGACGTATTACCGGAGGTCATACCGCATCAAAAAGCGATCGTGGTCAATACGGACCCCCAGCATCGCCCCGGAGCCCATTGGGTTTGTTTGTATTTGAGCAGCCCCGTCATAGAATATTTTGATTCTTACGGATTACCCCCGGCCCATAAAGAAATCAAAGAGTTTATTCGACGCCACGGAGACACATGGATTCACAACACGAATTGCTATCAAGCTTTGAACACGGATGTCTGTGGACAATATTGTGTGTATTATTTACATCAACGCCATCGTAATAGAAAAACGGTTCAAGATTGGTTACTTCCTTGGAAAGCCGCGGCGTTACAACGAGATCGTTATGTAGCACATTGGTTTAAAGAGAGGTTTGATAAACCTAGAACGCATAAAGGACAAACTTGTCATGTCATGCTATGAATGTATCATTGTAAATATGTTCTACTTAATAAAAATGGAGAAAATCAAATCAGTGTTGTGTGTGTACCTATATAAGACAGGTTTCCCCTAATAACAAAATCAGTCTGCCAGAAGATGGAATACGTACCAGTTTATAGTAGAGTTAAAGAAATGAGAGAAACTCCTCAAAGTAGAGCATGGACTTTTATCTTAGACAATGCAGGACCGGAGGATATCGCTAAAATCATTCAGAGTGAATACCAGTATTTAATCATGACCCGAGATCAACAAACGTTAAGAGGATTGATTCAAATGAAACACTGGAGAATGAAGCGTAACATGATGTATTTCGTTCATCCTCTGCGTTGCTGGAAAGCATGTGAGAATAGTCTCGCATCCGAAAGACTACGTTACACGACGGGGGATTATGAAGAACACGGAAAGTTATTAACCATCAAAACTATGTAACTTTAGCGAGCATCAAAAAGTGTTTCTTAATAAAAAATAAAAAGTGCAACTGGTGTTAGTTTTTTGTACGTTTCTCAAGCATTGTGATAAACAGCATCTTTTCAAAAGATGTGGGTGGCCCTTAAAAGGGTCGGGGGGACTATGAAAGCCCCCCCCCCCCCCACACACACACACACTGTCTAGGGATTGTCTATTCCCTTACTGGTGGGCGGCCTTGTTCTTCCACTGGCGGTGGCGGCGACGGTACCACTTCTTGAGGGGTTGCTTAGGGGCGTCAGGCACCCCTTCATAGAAAAAGTGCCACTCGTACTCGCCGTCTGCTCTGAACACAATTCTGCCCGAGGGCCGCTCCACCTGACGAAGTTCCGCCTCCCAGTCTTCCCGTAGGTGTTCTGGCACCACATTCTCATTGGTGATGGGGGGCGGCATGCTTGTCTTTTTCCCCGGCATGGTGCGGGCCAGAATCATCGCAAGTAGAGAATAACTCATCTTCAAATCTTATTCTGCAATTCTTCTCAAAATTAGCTTTGCTGGATTACCAGGGAAGCGAACTGGCGAGAGCGCCGGTATATAACGAGAGAGCGCGGACCTCCTCGAAAACATCCCGCGCTTCGGAGACGGAGCCAAGATGACGGCCGTCAAGATGGCGGATTTGTGCTTTCAAGAAGAGAGTTTTTTCTCATTTTCTTTTTCTACACATTCAATTTCTATGAATTGAGGATTTTATTTGATCGATTTTGAGACGAGGAATTCATTAAACTTAATTATATTGTGCTAGGTTGCATAGTTTTCAAAGAAACAGAGGTCAAAGAGCTCGAGTCGAGGCTCGATGTTTCTTCTCGACCTCTTTAATGATTCATTTCTCACGTCTTTGAGGCAGTAGAAACCCCAATGATAGTTAAATCGATAGAAAAAAAACTGTTATCATATTCTAATACCACTTTCGATAGGCCCCCGAACCTTTGACAAAGAAGCCCTCGTGATTGACACTCATCAAACACACCTCGTAAGTGTGACTTATAAAAACGAAAGCTGTAGCATCGATACTCAACAAAAAAACATCATGAGCGTGACTTATGTGGAAAAAGATATTTTTTTCTATGTCAGTGGATGCTATTGTGCAACAATATAATTTATTGACAAATGGAAATATTGCTCGCCGGAATAATTTGGCCCTGGCGCAAAGACTGGCAATTCCTAAAACAACCCTCGATCGGGGCGTTCCTGGAAGTTTATACATCTTGCCGCGTTCTACACAACCCGATGTCATTTGTTTCTTGGGTCAATGGGATTACGGGAAAGGATGTATTTCACGGTATCGAGACCCCCGTGAACAACGAGAGCTATGGTTTCAACAATGCTTGCGACATTAAATTATTTTGGGTAGATTATCGTACAAGACTTTAGCTTTTCCTTCCAAGATTGCCTGTGGTGTAGTGGGAAATTCCACTCGTTACAGACAATTCATTCAAGACTTTGCGCGGAGATACGATAAACAAGTGTATATTGTCATTCCAAAATTATATGCATACTGTCTTATTCAAGCAACAGTTCATAAACATGAGTGTGTCTTATGTGCAGGGCGATTTACTGAGGATAACCGTGGATGCACTTGTACAGCAATGTAATTGTTTAACGGTAAAACCTCATGGGTTAAGTCAAAGTATTGCCGACAAATTTCCTTGGGCGAATCTCTATGCTACACGACAACCCTTAGGGCGTAGAAATCTAGCCATAGAATCCGATCGAAGAATGCCGGGCACGTTACACATCTTCTCAAATGCTACCGATCCTGATGTGATTTGTTTCTTAGCCCAGTGTGATTATGGAAAAGGAACTCACCGTATTTCCCGCTTTCGAGATACACCCGAACAGCGAGAACTATGGTTCAAATATGTTTACGTGAATTGGGAAGTTTGTCGTACAAGACTTTAGCCTTCCCTTATAAGATTGGCTGTGGCTTAGCAAGAGGAAATTGGACTCATTACAGACAATTTATCCATTATTTTGCTTGTAGGTATGATAAACAAGTGTATATTGTCATTAAAACATAATCATGTGTTTGGTGAAAAATAAAGTGCAACTGGTGTTAATTTGTGTACGTTTCTCAATCATTGTGATAAACACCATCTTTTCAAAAGATGTGGGTGGCCCTTAAAAGGGCCGTGGGGTTTTTACTCTATTCTGTGCCTTTCTAAACACCGATGAATCTGCAGAGGGGGCACCGCCTGTATCTTCCTCCCTCCAGCTGGACCACACACTCGCAGCACACCACCCGCTGTTTGCAGTGGCTACACTCTAACTGTGAGTGTTTGGCGTCTTGCACAGATGGGGCAGGTGAACCAGACTGATGGTACTCGATCTGCCCACCCCGGGACGACGGTCTCGTGTTCTGTCGGTGGTCCTGCTGATGCCGGTGTTGTATGGAGTGGCAGCACACGAACGGCACCGCGACGTCGTGCCCGGGGTCTCACAGGGGTTGACGGGGGTGTGGGTGTTTGGGGCACCACTTCTTCCAAGCTCGCTCTCGGACTAGTGGGTGGCTGCGGTGACATCGATGAGGGCGAGTACCCCTCCAGTATCGATGGCGAGGGCTGTTCCGAGGGTCCGGATTGCGATGGGCTGTCTGTTGACTGGGGGCGACGTCTTGGGGTGGTGGACATGCGTGCTGTTCTACGGCGGGTGCGACCCCGTCCAGGGCGCTCGTAACGCCGCCGCACTTGGTTGACGAGCTCCATAGCCCCCGACCTATCAAGAGGGCTAAACTGGCCCAATTCCCGGGTGCTCATGACTACCCAGTCCCCACCATTGTTCCGCTCGTAACGAGCTGCAGCCGGTATCTAATCCCCGGTAAGGTGGCAAAGACCATCCTGGTTGTTTACATTGTTGTTCTTTTTCGTCTTCAAAATAATCTTAAAGTTGTTACTGGGTCACCAGTGAAGTGAACTGGCGAGAGCGTCGTTATATAACGAGAGAGCGCGGATCTCCTCGAAAACATCCCTCGCTTCGGAGACGAGGCCAAGATGGTGGCCGTTAAAATGGCTAATTTGTGCTTTCGTGAAGTGGGTTTTTACGCATTTTCTTTTTCTACATACTCAATTTCTTTGAATTGAGGATTTTATCCGATAGATTCTGAGACGCTGAATTCGTTAAGCTTAGTTTTATTTTGCTACGGGGCATACTCTTCAA
This sequence comes from Ostrea edulis, assembly GCF_947568905.1. Classification (NCBI taxonomy): domain Eukaryota; kingdom Metazoa; phylum Mollusca; class Bivalvia; order Ostreida; family Ostreidae; genus Ostrea; species Ostrea edulis. Next base: position 80,336,196 of record NC_079170.1, read on the forward strand.
TGAAACAGAGATCAAACAGCACGAGTCGAGGTGAAATCCACTAACACAGACACTTAAAGTATTTATTTCTCGGACATGTACAATTATAAAAATGACCAATAACCTGTAATACAGTAGAAAACATCTTATTCTAACTGATTGCCAATCCACTTTCAGGATTTTTCTCCTGAGTAATAAAATAAACCCTTCCTCTGAGAGACTCGACAAACACAATCTATGTATTTTAAACATTTTTATTCACGCCACATACAACAATGTTTTATTCATGTCACTTACAAAGAAATAAAAAGTTTTTCTAAGGTAGGTTTTAAAATGTTCTCCACACTCTGAATTCTTCTTTGGAATCGATATCGATCGGCGGCTACAGTCATCCAGATACTTTTTCGATCTTCTTTGGGTAACAGATGCACTTCATTGTTGGCCAGATTAAAGGTTACGCATTTTCTCGTATTTTGATGTACATGTCGTGAAGATACTGCGCTCGAAGGGTCTCGATCTCGGGTGTTTGGTCTGGCATCGTTCTCTTTAATTCCTCTGCTATTAAATGAATCAAGACCAAGGCCGAGGTCCCGATACGGTTCTCGATTAGATGGTTGTATATCCATGAATATTCGTCTAAAGTGATTGGAAATATTTCCGAACGAAGATAGGATTTCACAAATTGAAATCCTGGTAGGTTTTCTACCTCCTCAATACACTGTCCGACAAATGTTTTTTCTGTGTTGTCCCTCTCAGCCATGATTTCATAAATGAAATGATTTAAGTTATTTACACTTTATGTACACTTCTCGAAGACAGTCGCTTGTGATACTTTCAATCTCGGTGGTTTTTTCTGGTATGCGTTTCTGGAATTCCTCCCCCACGATATGAATTGACATCAATCCTGCATCGTTATAGAGGTTCTTGTACCCATGGTTCCGTAGATCTGTATATTCGTCTAGGGCTATTGGAAACAATCCCGATATCAGATAATTTTTAACAGCTTGAAACACCCCATCGTCTTGCATTTTCTCGATGTATTTTAATGCATGCTTATGCGTTTTTTCTGCGATGTTGTCACTTTCACCCATGATTTGTTAATGAAGAAAACTAGTTAAAACGCATCATTTCCATGAACCCCTCTTGTAAACTTTCTTGTAGAATGATCGCAATGTCGCGGGTTAGATGGGGGATGATTTTCTTGAGCTCCTCGGCATACAGATAAATCATGATTAGTCGCCCTGGATTTGTGTCTTTGGCTAACGATCTAGCAATCCATTGAAAGCTATCAAGATTCCCCACCTTGGGTATCGCTGATTGCACATCAGCTCTAGCAGATTTATACCATGATGAATTTTCAACAATCTTGACAAAATTTAAGATATAAGCATGACCGTCTAACCGCGTGTTAGAAGTTCCACCCATGGTGAATACAAATAAAATAAGACAGAAAAAACAGAGCTTTTTATTTCAATTTTTTCAGAGGTTTTTATTTTTTCAGTGCTATTAAATCTTGTTTATTTGATAGTGTACTAAGGTCATCAGCATTTTGTCTCATGATGCAATGTTTTTCTAGCAGGCGTTTTCAGAAAATCAGTTTCTCTCTTTGTCTCTCGCGCTAAAAACGCCAGGTATTGCTGAACGTCGTCACGCGCTAGACGAAGCACGCGAAAGTTGTTTTCAGAAAATCAGGTTCTCTCACGCTAAAAACGCCAGGTGTTGCAGAACGTCCTCACGCGCTAGACGAAGCGCGCGAAAGTTGTTTTCAGAAAATCAGGTTCTCTCACGCTAAAAACGCCAGGTGTTCATACGTTCATTACGTCGTCACGCGCTAGACGAAGCGCGGGAAAGTTGTTTTCAGAAAATCAGTTTCTCTCTTTGTCTCTCACGCTAAAAACGTCAGGTGTACGAATTTGGTGTGAGGGATTATTAAATTACAACGCCTGATGTTCTGCGCATGTCATTGAACTTGTTATAAAAGCGGAGCTTAGTTGTCACACCTCATTCTATCTTCTGATATTCGCTAGATAACATGGCACAGAAAAAAGTCGATGTGAAGAAAGCTAAGAAGGCCGTAGATCAGACGCAGCAAGAATACATTGACAGACAGCTGGAAATGGCACAGACCACGGACTTTCTCCCTAGTCAGAATCCTACGGAGCAAGGCCTGGGGTTTTTCTTCCCCGATTCACAGGATGCTACGGGACTGGAGTTGGGATTATACGATAATCATCCCATTAGTAATGAAGATTCCCCCATGACCAGGGCTGATTTTGCGATCATTACGACCACCCTGGACGGAATCGTCAACCGCATCAACGTACTGGCCGATGAAATCGCCAATCACACCGCGGTGCTGATGAAAAAACTGGAGGAAGTAGTGGCCGCTAAACCCCATAAGGACCCTACCAACAACGCCTGCTTCACCTGTGGGGAAACGGGGCATTGGTCGCCAGATTGCCCGCAGAAAACCACTAAGAAAAATAAAGAGCGCGACCCGTGCTACAAGTGTGGGCAAGTGGGCCATTGGATTGCGGACTGTCCAAAACAGGAGGACGTTCCCAACGCAAACCCCCCACCCACAGAAGAACCACCCAAAAAGAAGAGGAAAACCGCCGTCAAGAAATCCAAGTCCGCGTGAAAGCCTGTGTAAAATGTGTGGACTTTATAAATTGTGTGGACTTTATGAATTGTGTTTAATTGTGTGTAAATTGTTGATTTGATAAATGTGTAAACTTTTGATTGCTCATTGAATAAATGTGTAAACTTTCAACCATTGTTCTTTAATTCTTTTTATTTGAAAATTTAACATAAAGGAATACACCAGGAATACAAAACGTTCACACGCTATCCCCCCACACCTCGCCTGCTACACATCGCCACCTCTCCTCACCTGCCCAGCTTGAGCGCGCCAACCCCGCTTGACCGCGCCAGGTGGCCCCGGCCACCTGGCCAACTGCTTGACCCCTACACTCATGTCAATACCCCTCAAAACTGCACTCCGCTGAACCACCTATCGACCCGCACTCAAAACTGCACTCAGTTGAACTCCCTATCGAGGCGCGTTATACTACTCGTGTGTGTGAATATACTACATATGTACATGTACATGTATATATATATAATTTTTTTAAGTAGAAAAATGTTATACAGTAAATACACATACCTCCTGGGTCACATATAGCTATCAAGTATTCATTAAGAGAGCTGTGGAAATCTCCTGTTTCAGTCGAAACTTCCGTCTTTGGTCCGCATAACGCCGCAGTTAATGAAATAATGCTGGACAGTACAAGCGATTTAGAACAATTTCTTGATTTCTCAAAAAGTTCCAGCCATTCACAAAATCCATTGTCCAGAATAGTATGGAAAGGTATTTTGATATTAGAATATTTCTTATATAAATTAAAAACGTCATTCTCATCAAACGTCGTTTGAGTAGCCATAATGAAATCACATTTTAACGTTACAATGTTATGTTGTCGTTGGTTACGTTAAAATATTTACATTTGCAACTGTTTTCTCCTACATAACACTATTACGAACAAACGTATTTATCCCTGCATAAATCCATTACGGGGTCAACAGAGGCTGTGCGTATGAACAGTTGTTAAAAGTAGGTAACAGGTACTACTTTTACTATGGCAATACACATCTAGCAATGCAACCGCTCTCACTTAAGTACAGAAATCTATCAATAGATGAAATCAACATCACAAAATGTATTTACGGTTTTATTTATATTCCAAGCAGTGGACTTTCATCCATAATTGATAAAAGCATTTCTGTAAATAATATTTTACTATTGTATGTCTAAAATTTCGTCTGCTACAACTTCACCCTGGTCATCGGTGATGCGGAATTGTACCTACTGCTAGACATTAGGCTTTAGCAAAAAGGTCATTCACAGGATGTATGGCCGATAAGTCGTCAAAGTGCATTAAGACCTACGCACCACACTGCTTCCGTGCCACAGCAGCCATAGGTGATTGATGTCGGTTTCCAAGTTTATGTCGGGACATCGAAGCGAGGCGTCGTTAAAAACCTATTACAGAAATTTATCGAGTCAAAAGAAGCGTTCAGTGAGCTCATGTTTGTCAACAATTACATATCCAAATCCAAACCGTACCTTACCTTCGTGCAGTTCCACATTCTCTGCGATGTTCAGTTCTTTCCGGAGATTCATCTGAGCTGCGTCCTCTGTCCTATCTCTAAATGATTTGCCTACACCTGACGACCCCCCCCCCCCCCCCTGTTCTTCATGTTCCTCCATCTCAGTCTTCTGTTAACTCCGTAATATCCACAGAATATCTTTCAAAGTCGGTCTTTAATGTCTTTCACTTTTCAAAAGTGAAAGCGCATCAAAACTGTAAGTGTAACATTGCGTACCCCCGTTTAAATTATAATTCCCCCATCCCCTAACAATAGACATATGGAAGAATTTCCCATTATATACTCCCGAGTTAATGTATCAGTATACATTGATATACTTGCTTTCTAGCGTCTAAATAATTAAGACAGTTCTTCATTTTATGGAACTTTGTTTTGTGTTGTCGTCATTTTGAACATCTATGACGCTTCGTTGTTGACGTCAACAATTTGAAATGTATGGAAACGTGTTGTTAACACAATTCAGCAATGTTACCGACCAAAAAATGTAGATATAAGTAATAAGGTATCATTTTAAAATATTTATCGAGATATAAATACGGGTAGGTACATGATCAAATTTTCCATAAAGCCCTTCGGGCTTTATGGAATTTGATCACGTGACCAATCCGTATTTATATCCCGATAAATATTTTGAAATGATACCTTATTTCTTAAATAACATTACGTCGTTTTAGTAACGCATGTATTATGTTGGGGTGATTTCTAACGGAAAAGTGCACGTGTGTTAGAACTTTTAGATATGTCTTCGAGCGATGCGACACCGAAGTTATTCGAATTTTATTCAATCATATGTGATCATGGAAATCTGCTGAATTATTTGAGAAATGTACAGCTTCTAAAAAACACAAGGACATGGAAAGATTGTTTGAAGGAAATGAAGTTATCAAAACGTTCCACCAAAATTGACAAAGAAGAATGGAGATGTGATACATGCCTGAGTGTGGAGTCTATGAGGCAGAATTCAATGTTTGAGGTATGTTTTTCAATTGAAAAACTTGTAATGTCTAAGGTAATATTATTCTAATTGTAGATTGATATTGAAATTATCCCATACGTTGTATCATTTAATCCAGTGGAATTTTACCCCCACATTTTCTCATTTCAGAGATGAAAGCTGCCATTAAGAAAAGAGTTGGAAATTTTGTATTTCTTCGGAATTGATATGCAAATCTATGAAGTGGAAAAATTCACGGATATCAGTCATGGAACTATTATTGAGTGGTTTAAGTATTTAAGAGGATTATGCAAAGAATTTCTCAAACGGGATCCTATTATGCTCGGAACTGCTGAAGGAAGTATTGTGGAAATAGATGAGAGTTTGTTATGGAAAAAGAGAAAGTGCAACCGTGGAATCGGGAAGCAAGTATATATGGATGTATTTGAAAGCAGGTTTATACGTATAAAAGTTTGGTATATATGTATATAATTTAATTATTATTGTATCCTTGTCTCTGATTGGTCAAATTCCAATTGAGGAACGCAAGTTATTTTTGTATAACCTGGTTTGGTATGGGGACACAGCCCCTTGATAACCAGATGTCGGAACTATTTTCTCTCTCTCTCTCTCTCTCTCTCTCTCTCTCTCTCTCTCTTACATCACAGCACTGTTTTCAGCCTTTTATGGAATAGAAAGTCAACGTGCACAATAATATACTTCGGTTTGATACACATGTTGTTTTCTCGTTGTCAATATTAGCATCTACTCTTGTACGCAAATCATCTTTCTCTGTATGTATGGTCGAATAATAGATTAAAACAAAGATATTATATTCGAATTAATGATTTGCCAAGAAAGCATTACCCTGTTCATTTTGAAATACATTTCTCACTGGGGAAAAGGAGGGGGTGCGTTGTTTCATTCCTTGATCCGTCTTTCAACAAAGCAAACAAAAATTCATATGTCACATTTTATCATATGACGTCAGACACATTGACATGTGGATCGCTATTTGTTATTTGCTTACATATTTTTTTGTGTCGGATTTACTATTAGCGACAACATTGCATACAAAGATAAGTTTTCATCTAGTAGAAGTTTTCACAGAGTTGAAAGCCGTAAATATCTGATTCTGATATTTGAAGATTTATTTTGGGTAGGCCTAAACAATGCAATTTCCCGTATTTTCTCAATCTGTCGGAGATGAGCGACTGCAAAGTCGATCTCTATCTCTAAAGGGCAGCGAAATACGCATTACATGGATAGTCTACACATATTTTCTATCATGATAAACTTCACTTTCGATACAATATTTTGATAAATCGCCAGGCTCCGTAGAACTAAGATTAAAGATGGCGACCTTCGGCTTCGCAGCTAGACGCTTCGTGTCGCTGTTGCTAAGTAAAGCATTGCGCGGCTTGGTTGACTTGTATTTTTCCGAGTTTATGTACATTTTGATAAATGAAGGTTAGCATCTTTGTCTCTTGCATTAAATTATAAGGAATGACTTTAATTATGGGGCAAGTTATACGAGCATAACCTGGTTTGGGTCAGTTTACGCTTTTTAGCTCACCTGAACCGAAGGTTCAAGTGAGCTATTCTGATCACATTTTGTCCGGCGTCCGTCTGTCTGTCTGTCCGTCTGTCCGTAAACTTTTCACATTTTCGACTTCTTCTCCAAAACCACTGGGCCAATTTCAACCTAACTTGGCCAAAAGCATCCTTGGGTGAAGGGCTTTCAAGTTTGTTCAAATGAAGGGCCATGTCCCTTTCAAAGGGGAGATAATCACAAAAATGCAAAAATAGGGTGGGGTCATTTAAAAATCTTCTTCTCAAGAACCACAGGGCCGGAAGAGCTGAAGCTTCCTGACATATTGCAGATTCAAGTTTGTTCAAATCATGACCCCCGGTAGTAGGATGGGGCCACAAGGGGGGATCAAAATTTTACATACAAATATATAGGGAACAACTTTAAAAATCTTCTTCTCAAGAACCACTAAGCCAGAAAAGCTGCGATTTACATGAAAGCTTCCTGATATAATGCAGATTCAAGTTTGTTCAAATCATGGGCCCTTGGGGTTGGATGGGGCCACAATAGGGGATCAAAGTTTTACATACAAATATATAGGAAAAATCTTTTAAAATCTTCTTCTCAAGAACCACTAAGCCAGAAAAGCTGATTTTTACATGAAAACTTTCTGACATAGTGCAGATTCAAGTTTGTTGAAATCATGGCCCCCGGGGATAAGATGGGGCCCCAAGGGGTGGATCAAAGTTTTACACACAAATATATAGGGAAAAACTTTAAAAATCTTCCTCAAGAACCACTAAGCCAGAAAAGCTGAGATTTACATGAACGCTTCCTGAAATAATGCAGATTCAAGTTTGTTCAAATCATGGACCCCGGAGGTGGATGGGGCCACAATAGGGGATCAAAGTTTTACATACAAATATATAGGAAAAATCTTTAAAAATCTTCTTCTCAAGAACCACTAAGCCAGAAAAGCTGATTTTTAAATGAAAACTTTCTGACATAGTGCAGATTCAAGTTTGTTGAAATCATGACCCCTGGGATAAGATGGGGCCCCAAGGGGTGGATCAAAGTTTTACACACAAATATATAGGGAAAAACTTTAAAAATCTTCTTCTCAAGAATAGCAAAGCTGTGATTAATCATATTTATATGGAAGCATCTTCAAGTAGTGTAAATTCAAGTTTGTTCAAGTCATGCCCCCAGGGGGTAGGGAGGGGCCACAATAGGGGTTCAAAGTTTGACATTGAAATATTTAAAAAAAAATATATGTTCAAAAGTCTTCATCTCAAGAAGAGCATAGTAATGATTAGTCATTTTAATGTAAAAGCATTATCAGGTAGTGCAGATTAAAATTTGTGGAATTCATGGTCCCCTGGCGAAGGTTGGGGCCACATAGAAGATCGATTTTTTTTTGATTTTTTTTTATTTTATTTTTTTTTTTTTTTTGCATCCAAATAAATCTAGTGATATAATTTCATTTTTGTCTTCATTTATAAATTAAGAAGAAGAAAACTCGCCGTCGATTCCTTTTGAACAACTTGGTGAATATCATTAATCTTGGCACCAAAAATCTTTGACTGAAGGGCATTCAATTGTTATAATTACACACTTAATGCACATATTTACAACGTGTATGACCCCCTATTGATTTTCTGGTCACACCTGCCATGTTGGGTTTAAAACATAAACACTCTTTTCTCAGGTGAGCGATGTGGCCCATGGGCCTCTTGTTTATAATCCGCTTCGCGGATTATAAAGCGTAAACTGACCCAAACCAGGTTATGCTCGTATAACTTGCCCTATAATTAAAGTCATTCCTTAAATAAATAATGTAAATAACGTACTCTGCATTGTCGTCTTGGCTAATCTTCTTCTAAACCAGGATTGAAAATACAAATATCAGGAATATATGACAATACTGAGTAGCACAGTAGATTAACACTCCTACAGCGGACCGCGGGCTCAAGTCCTGCAGGGATTTTATACATTTTGTCACGTTAAGATCTACTAAAAAATATTTTTTTCCCTGAGTGATTCAAATTGTTATATGAATCTGTGATTCATTATCCACATCAAATTTATACATGTAACTCCCCCCCCCCCCCCCCCCATTACAATTATTCATAATGCTTTCAAATATTGATATTTTATTCATATATGGATAATTACACTGTGTAAGATTAGAAATAGAAATGATCTAAACATGTTTTGTGTTCATGTGTATGTAAGTTATTGATGATAGATAAATATACAAGTGATTTATTTTTATCATCTTATCAGGACACATGGGTATTTGGAATGAAAGAAAAGGGCACGGGAAGAGTTCAGTTCCAATTAGTGGAGAAAAGAAATAAACAAACATTAATTCCGATAATAAAGTCTTCTGTTGAAAGAGGATTCACGATTTATTCAGACTGCTGGAAGTCGTATAGCACATTGAACGAAGAGGGGTTCGATCACTTCACTGTTAATCACAGTGAGAACTTTAAAGCTCCGGATGGAACTTGCACAAATGAAATTGAAGGAGTGTGGAGCGTGGTGAAGTTGAGAATCAAATCTGTGAAGGGAGTTTTGCATGACAAAATTGAGGCTATTTTAGACGAATTTACATATCGTCATGGATGTAGGTTTTCAAATGGAGATGTGTATAACAAGTTAATATCAGATATTGCTCATATGTAATATAAATAAAATGTAAAATATGAATGTATGTTCTATTACAGTGTATGTTACAGTACTATCACTATAATATGATAGGGATGATTAGAAAATAATTGATTAAAAGTTGTGTAATATTATTTTAAAGATTCAAAATGCGTAATTATGAAAGTAATATTTATAATTGAAAAGTATATGGGGATTATTGCGAGGATCAAAGCAGGAAAATAGTCAAAACATTATTAAAACTGCGATTTTATATCCTTATTTACACAATGATAATTTGTAATTAAAGTTGAGATTATTAGAACAGTGATTTTATATCCAAAGTTGCTGTATCCTGTCGACCTGTCTACCTGTCAATGTGTCTACCTGTCGACCTGTCAACTTGTCGACCTGTCGATCTGTCGACCAGTCATCGCCGATCGTGCAATGTATAGACACGAATCAATAATTAAATGAACTGAGTTATCCATAAATTATACATAATTTGCAATAATTATTTTTTACTACAATTTTTTTTTTTAATTAGTGCCTCGATTTTAATATTAAGAATATTTATGAGTTTTTATTTGAGGTTTTTCATAAATAAAGTACATTTACATATTAATTTGTAACCAAACCGATTTACTACCACTTATGTGGATGGGACTATTTTCGTCTTATTATGTACTTGACCCGATATCATATGCCTTTGTAGACAGGTATGGTCTTTCATATTATCAAATTTCATCTAAGGATGCTTTGTGACATTTAGTTGGGTTCACTTCATCTGTAAACCTTTGATCCCCTATTGTGGCCATATCCTACATGTAACCACAGGTGTCATGGTTTTTACAAACTTAAATCTCCACTTTGTCAGGAAACTATCATGTAAATTTCAGCTCTTCTTCTAGCCCAGTGGGAATCACGGCGGTGGTCAAGAGGTTAGGGTATTCGCCCCGCATGCGGAAGGGCAGGGTTCGAATCTCAGCTGCGACAGACCGAAGTCGTTAAAACAGGTAGTGACAGTTTCATTGCCAAACGCTCGGTATCAGGTTTGACTCTCACGGGTCCTAGAAAAAGACCTTAAAAATGGATGTCCCGTGTCAGAGTAGGTGTGGCACGCTAAAGAACCCTCACTGCTAAATGGCCGTAAGCGCCGAGCAAAGGCCTACATTTGATGTCCTTCACCGATCTGGGTGACGTCTCCATGAGTGAAAAAATTCAACAGAGACGTTAAACAAGATAAAATCAATTAATCAATTTAGCCCAGTGGTTCTTGAGAAGAAGATTTTAAAATGACCCAAACCTATTTTTGGAATAATCTTCCTTTTGAAGGGACGGGTTCCTTCATTTAAACAAACTTGGATTATCTTCACCTAAGGGTGATTTAAATCAAATTTGATTAAGATTGGCTCTGTGGTTCTGGAGAAGAAGGTATTCCTATATATCAGCATGTAAAACTTTGATCCCCTAATGAAAGGTGAAGATAACGAACAGTGGTCAAACTCCTACAAGCAATACAAAATAGATGTGGCCCCATCCTACCATCGGAGGCCATGATCTGAACAAATTTGAATCTACTCTATACCAGGAAGTTTTCACTTAAATCTCCACTTTTATAGCCTTGCGTTTTCTCAGAAGAAGATATTCCCTTGTTATGGGTCAGAACAAACCCTTAATATAGCGCAGCAGAATTTAATAACAAAAGACAATTAAACAATTAATAATATTTATTTACAATTAATAATTGAAAGAAAATTGTTACAATAGCAAAATATTAACTTACAGTAGTTGAACAATCAATCCAAACACACACAAAATAATAATTTAAAATCGAAGTTCCCAGTGACATAAATTCCAAAATGAATCGAAAGTGTCTAACCAGAGCTTTTTTTCCTCTAAGAATTTCAGCATACAATGTATATATAATAGAAATGAATTTTCTAGTACAATCTTGAATGGCCATGATGTAACCATTACGTAATCTTACTACTAAAAATAGTATACTGTAGAACAATCTAGGTCACAGGTGTGAATAAAATAAACATCACTTTCTAGACATATCTAGGTCACAGGTGTCAATAAAATAAACATCACTTTCTAGACATATCTAGGTCACAGGTGTCAATAAAATAAATATCACTTTCTAGAACTATCTAGGTCAAATAACAATACACAACATTCTATATATTAATATGTGAAACTTTGATTCCCTATTGTGGCCCCAACATACCCCCGAGGGTCATGCTTTATACAAAATTGAATCTACACGATGCCAGGAAGCTTTCATGTAATTTTCAGCTTTTTTAGCCAAGTCACTCTTGAGAGGTTTTTTAATGACATCACTCCATTTTTTGTGATTACCCCCCTTTGAAGAGGCAGGGCCCCTTCATTTGAACAAACTTGAATTGTGTTTACTTAAGAATGGTTTTTATCAAGTTTGATTGAAATTGGCCTAGTGGTTCTGCAGAAAAAGTTATTCCTATATATCTGCATGTAAAACGTTGATTTCTTATTGTGGCCCCACACTATCCCTGGGGGCCATGATCTAAACAATTTGAATCTACTCTATATAAGAAAATGTTCAGGTAAATCTCCACTCTTCTGGCCCAGTGGTTCTTGAGAAGAAGATTTTTAAATATTTCCCCTATATATTCACATGATCCCCTATTGCGGCCTCAACGTACGCCCGGGGGTCATGATTTTAAAGAAACTGAATTTTGCACTATGTCAGAAAGCTTTCATGTAATTTTCAGCTTTCCTGGCCCAGTGGTTTTTGAGAAGATTTTTAAATGACCCCAACCTATGTTTGCTTTTTGTTATTATCTCCCCCTTTGAAGACAAGGCCCCTCATTTTAAGAAACGGGAATTCCCTTTACCCAAAGATGCTTTGTGCCAAGTTTGGTTGAAATTGACTTAGTGGATCTGGAGAAGTCTTCAAGATAAAAATGTGAAAAGTTTACGATAACAACGACGACGGACAACGACGAAATTTTGATCAGAAAAGCTCACTCGGGTCTTCGGCTCAGGTGAGCTAAAAAGTAAGGTAAGGTTTATTGATAGCCAAACATCTAATGAATAAATTTGTTTGTTTTTTTTTTTTTGGTAGAAGAATCAAGAATCGCTGCTCTGCATGAATATATAATGATAGATATCTAATGATAGAAAAGATCAACATCACGAATAAGTTTAGATACATGTACCTCTACATGAGTTCATATCATTAATTAGAAATGAAAATGCAATTAAGGAATTCATTAGCTCCTCAGCAGAATGATATGACAGTGAAGATAATGATTCAATTTACGTCTTCTATTGGTTCCAATATATATCTATTACTTAAATCTATCCAACAGAAATTTCATGTTTTGTATCGATCGTAAAATATTCGCAATGATCAAGGAAACAAATATACATTGGAAGAAAAAAAAAATCTCACATTAGGTGGCATGAACTGAAATCCATTTAATTCACGGGGGGAGGGGGGTGACCTTCAAGCGTAATTGTGTCGAAGGAAGATGAGGTCAAGATATTTGAAGACTTCAAGAGAATAATTTGTATCGATACCTACTACAAATTGTGTCCAGGCTGTTACTTTGTTTGCCCTTTGCGGTAGGCGTTTGATATTTGGCATGCACGGAAAAGTTATCCTCTCATGCAGATATGCGTGGTACCATGGATAGTGACATTTCATCTTGAACTTTATGTTCACACAACCTTAAATTCCATAGAAATACAGATAAGCATAATATTTATGCAAATACATTTCGCTTGACCATATACTTTTTAAAAAATCAGAATTAAAGCTTATAAGATGGTGCTGTATATACCGGCATGTATATACCCACAATTATATATCCGCATCCCCTTTGTTGGAAATCGTGGACGATTTGACAAATGTCTATCCTATGTTAATGAACATTCGTTTATATCAGTATATATTGTAAAAAGTAGTATAAGTTACTTCATGCAGTATTTGTATATAACAATACATACCTGTGGTCCAGGGAACAAAAACTAATTAAGACTAATTAAGATTAAATCATTTTTTTTTTCCTATTTAATTTTTAGGTTCAGAATGAGGGGTCCGTGGCGACTAAGCACTGCATGGAAGGTGAAGATAACGAACAGTGATCAATCTCATAACTCCTATAAGCAATACCAAGTAGATAGTTGGGTAAAAACGGTCCCCTGGACACACCAGAGGTGGGATCAGGTGGCTAGGAGGAGTATGCATCCCCTATCGACCGGTCACACCCGCCGTGAGCCCTATATCCTGATCAGGTAAGCGGAGTTATCCGGTAGTCAAAATCAGTGTGCAAGTCTCATGTTCGTGTCGTTTTGATTTACAATATTGGTATTTGAAGGAATCGATTGAAGTGACAAATAAAGGTTTGAACATTGTGACTGAATTTGAAATCCCACAGAAATCTGAGAGTGTCCCGGAGATATCTAGAAAATATCCAACAAAAATCTGAATTATCCTACAGAAATCTGAAATATTCTGCAGAAATCTGAAATATCCTTTAGAAATCTGAAAAATATCCTACAGAAATTTGAAATATCCTACAGAAATCTGAAATATCCTGCAGAAATCTGAAATATCCTACAGAAATCTGAAATATTCTGCAGAAATCTGAAATATCCTGCAGAAATCTGAAAAATATCCTACAAAAATCTGAAATATTCTACAAAAATCTGAAATATCCTACAGAAATCTGAAGTATCCTGCAGAAATCTGAAATACCCTACAGAAATCTGAAATAGTCTGCAGAACTCTGAAATATCCTACAGAAATCTGAAATAACTTACAGAAATCTGAAATATCCTACAGAAATCTGAAATATCCTGCAAAAATCTCAAAATATCCTGCAGAAATCTGAAATATCCTGCAGAAATCTGAAATATCTTACAGAAATCTGAAATATCCTGCAGAAATCTGAAATATCTTACAGAAATCTGAAATAGTCTGCAGAAATCTGAAATATCCTGCAGAAATTTAAAATATCCTGCAGAAATCTGAAAACAGAAAGAGAAATCACATCCACATGGGAAACAGCTTGAGGATAAAGTTTATGATACATAACGGTATCTTTTGGCTCAACATCCTGAAAAGAAAATAGAAAACGTGGAAAAATTGTATTCCGAGGCAAAACAGGACCAAGAGGAAGTTTCGTCGACATTAGAGCTCACGATGGACAATTCTTTTCCAATTCGCTTTGGCTTGAACGAAAACACAAATGGGCGGGACTTTTCATCGAAGCTAATCCAGATCTATGTGAACGAAGAGAAAAATTAAAAAGACGTGCTTGGAGAATGTATGCATGTCTTTCTAGTACTTATGGAATCAGTGTCTTTCATTAAAGGCGATACGGTTAGCGGTGTTGAAGACAACATTGACAAACATCACAGTAAAATGTTAGTCAAGCAAGACAAAACCAACATCCCTTGTTTCAATCTGGAGGCTGCATCAGGGGAATCTTAAACCACTCATATCGATTTCTTTTCACTGGATACAGAAGGTGCAGAAATGGCAATATTAGAATCGCTTCAAGTTGGACTGAAATCTAAGCAGTTTATTGTAGACATTTGGTCCATCGAATATAGAGTATGGGATGGACAGAAAGTGGTCGTGGAAAAATCTCTGGAAAATTTGAATGCATATATATACCAAGTTTGACCCCGTCCTGGGGTCAGACCGTCTACGCCGGGGATTATGAAATTTACAATTTTGGTAGAAGCCTTCTTGCTTTATATCACTATACTTTATTTTTTTTTTATATAAATGTGTGGCTGTAGGGAAGGAGATGTTTTAAAATTTGCCAATTTTTGGCAGTTTTGCCCCTCCTCTGAGGGCCCAGGGGTGCAGGAGTCCAGAAAATTACAATTTATGTCCCCCTTGTCCCAAGATGCTTCCTACCAATTGGAATGGTAATTATCAAGGAGAAGCTAAAATGTTTTAATTTTTACACATTTGATAACTGACCATTTTAGCCACACCCTGATGCCAAAAAACATCAATAACACTAAAGAAGGTGTTATTCAAGTGTTTTACACATAAACACTATATGCCAAGTTTGGCCCCACTCTGGGGTCAGAACCTCTACCCCGGGGATCATGAAATTGACAATATTGGTAGAGGCCTTCCTGTCATACATCACAATGCATTTAGTTTGCCTTATACATGTGTGGTTGTAGAGAAGAAGATTTTTAAAAATTGGTCAATTTTTGGAAGTTTTTAACCCGCCCTTAAGGCTTCAGGGATGCAGTAATTGGAATAGTGGACTTTTGCTAGAACGACCGATTCTCACAGTCAACGGCTGACTTGGACATTTAAACTTGCATATGGTATGGAAGCACGGTATCGTTAACTATATGTAATATCGAATTATTAGACAATATATAGGGAACTTCTTCTGCCTCGCTCTTGGGCTAAATTTTCTAGTGATTTCTCTTGATCACGCACGTTAAGCAAAGACGAGTGTGTTCAAACCCCTGCACGTTACAAAATGGTGGCAGCGTAGTGACTCTGGTGTTTGGCTGTCCAGAGGCTTGCTTCAGGTAGAGTATGTTTGGGACTTTGTATCCATGTACGCACTTGGTTTCGTCCTGGGACGACGGCGGTTGTCGTCGTGAACGGCAGATGCTTAAGAGGTGCCAAACAATCAGAAAAGATCCATGCTAAGCTTCGGGACGAAGCTTCCCTGAGCAGGGGGGAGTGTAGCAGACAGTACGTAGGGAATTTCTATGGCCTCGCTAGTGAGATAGCTTTTCCAGTGAAATAGAAGAGTCTCCCTCTATTGAAGCAACGGCGAGTGTGTTCAGATTACTGCACGATACAATATTATTACGGTAGGCCTGTTACGTTTCTACGAAAGCCGGATACGCTCATTTTTGTAAAGTGAAAATAAATTCTAACTCGTTATAACGAGTTAGTATCTCATTATAACGAGTTAGCTAGCTCGATATAACGAGTTAATTATCTCGTTATAACGAGTTGGTTATCTCGATATATCGATTTAATTATCTCGTTATAACGAGTTAGTATTTCGTTATAACGAGTTAATTATCTCGTTATAACGAGTTAGTTATCTCGCTATAATGAGTTAGTTATCTCGTTATAACGACTTAATTATCTCGTTATATCGAGCTAGTATCTCGTTATAACGAGTTGATTATCTCGTTATAACGAATAAGTATCTCATTATAACGAGTTAGTTATCTCGTTATAATGAGTTAGTATCTCGTTATAACGAATTGATTATCTCGTTATAATGAATTAGCTATCTCGTTATAATGAGCTAGTATCTCATTATAACGAGTTAGTTATCTCGTTATAACGAGTTAATTATCTCGTTATAACGAGTTAATTATCTCGTTATAACGAGTTAATTATCTCGTTATAACGAGTTAGTTATCTCGCTATAATGAGTTAATTATCTCGTTATAACGACTTAATTATCTCGTTATAACGAGTTAGTATCTCGTTATAACGAGTTAATCATATCGTTATAAACAGATAATTAACTCATTATAACGAATTGATTATCTCGTTATAATGAATTAGCTATCTCGTTATAACGAGATAGCTAAATCGTTAAAATGATATATCTTACGGAAATGTTGTAAGACCTTCTCTTATTCCCGAAATCCAAGATTAGTTTGAAAACAATTTAAGTAGTAGCATTGACACAATTTTATGTACTTAAACAAATAAACAAAATGTTTTCTTAATCTAGAATTTTCCAAGATAAAACAAAAACACGTCAACTTCGTAAGTGTTTGTAAAAATGCATATCTTATAAATTAAATCATCAAAGTATATCAAATTTGCAGATGTTTGTAAGTTTATATATCTTACCTGTAATATTTGAATATTTTTTCGTGATATTTAACAACAAAAATAAATCCAAGCTGCTGTTAGCTTGGTCAGCCTGTGTTTACATTTATTATATAAAAGAAATGAAATACGTTGAATGATATTTTTCAGTGATTGTTTACTTTATTGGTGGATTGGCATTACAGGCTCGTAACCCTGTTTTTTAAAGTAATGGAGAAGACAGTGTTATGAGAAGTTGACTTCACAATTGTCTATAATTCTTTCCAAGCAAAGAATAAATAAATAAAAAACCATAAAAATTTAAAAATCTAAATAAACCCAACCTTCAAAATCCTGGAGGGGGTGGGGGCAACTCACAGTGCATGTCAATTGTGAGGACGTTCTTTATATACTCCTTTTGACTACGGATTACTCCGATTGCCAGATCAGGACATGGGCTTACCTAGGGTTGCGACTGTCAACTCACGTCACATTTACTTGTTCAAGCTTACATCCTTAACAGTCGATACTACTTTGAAAAGAGGGGGATTATAACCCAATATATTTTACTCTGGGTTGTCAAGATAGTTTTTAAATGTAAAAATTAACGGGAAATGTACACTATCAAACACGAGGTAAATGGGCCACATCGCTCACCTAGAAGCCATTTTAGCCCTGCCGTTGTTCAAGGTCATTAAGTCAAACAACAAAGTATAACAAGGTATACATACAAAATATGAAAGCCCTGTCTTAAATAGTTCAGGAGATATTAAATTGTTTTTTCAAACATAGGTCAAACTCCAAGGTCAAAAGATCAAACACCACTGTGTCACAAGGTCTTGCCAAAGAATCTATACACAAAATATGAAAGCCCTACCTAAACAGTTCAGGATTTACTTAATAGGTTATGTTTTTTAAAAAGTAGGTCAAACTAAGAGATCAATGTCACAAGATCAAAGGACATGATATGAAATAAAAGGTCTTGCCTTAAGAAATGTGTATATAAGATATGAAAGACCAATCTTGAATAGTTCAGGTCTTACTGTATATAGGTCAGAATTTTATTAAAAGTAAGTCAGACTTCCAGGTCAATGTCATAAGATCACACACCATGGAATCACATGAAATGTCTTTCTGTATAGAATGTATATACAAAATATAAAAGACCTAGCTTAAATACATCTAGTTCAAGAGAGTTGTAATGATTTTTCCTAAATATATCAGCATACAAAACTTTGATCCCCCCTATTGTGACCCCCCTCCTAAACCCCGGGGACCATGGTTTGAACAATCTTGAATCTATTCTATGTAAGGAAGCTTTCATGTAAATTGCCACTTTTTTGGCCCAGTGGTTCTTGAGAAGATTATTCAAAATGTCCCCTATATATCTAAATGTAAACTTTGATTCCCTATGGTGGCCCCACCCTAACCCCGGGGACCATGCACTCAACAGATGGGAATCTACTGAATATCAGGGAACTTTCAAGTTTCAACTTTTCTGACGCAGTGGTTCTTGGAAAAAATATAAAAGATTATTCATATATATTCGATCCGCATGTAAAACTTTGATTCCCTATTGTGACCCCACCTTACTTCTGGGGCAATAATTTTAGTAAACGTGAATTTGCACTATGTCAGAAAGCTTTCAGTTAGATGTAAAGTTTCAGGCCAACTGGTTCTTGAGTGATTTTTAGATTCGTTCAATTTTTATTATCGTGATTACTCCCCCTTTAAGAGACCTGTCCCTTCATCAGAAAAAAACTTGAAATATCTTTACCCAAAGATGCTTTGTGCCATGTTTGGTTGGAATCAGCCTAGCAGTTCTCGAGAGGAAGTTGAAAATGTAAAAAAGTTTACTAACAGACAGACGGAGAGACGGACGCCGGACAAAAAGTGATCAGAAAAACTCACTTGAGCTTTCAGCTCAGCTGAGCTAAAAAGGGAGAAGCTCTCTAGTTCTACGTGTTTGCATTAGTAGTATAAATATATCTATGTTCTCAATAAAATAATCTACATCTAGGCTGGCTGATTTTTTGCTCAAATATCGAGTTAGCTCGAACATGTTGTCAAACCATTGTGGTATATTAAAACAATAAAATCTAAATTTATTTATGACAATGGAAAATAAGTATTTTTGTTGAATAGAAGAAAATATATCGTCACCTATTCATTTGTTTGCAGTTAGAAATAAACATTTTCTTGTCATCTTCACGACGAAAAAAATTGTTATGTAATACATGTAGTTATCATAAAATGATAAATTCAATTTTGCGGATTTTGTTAATTCATAATCGTTATAATTAAATTTTGGAAAGAACAGGCCCATAACATTTCCACAGGTACTAACTCGTTATAACGAGATAATTAACTCGTTATAACGAGATACTAATTCGTTATAACGAGATAATTAACTCGTTATAACGAGATACTAACTCGTTATAACGAGATACTAACTCGTTATAACGAGATAATTAACTCGTTATAACGAGATACTAACTCGTTATAACGAGATAATTAACTCGTTATAACGAGATAATTAACTCGTTATAACGAGATACTAACTCGTTATAACGAGATACTAACTCGTTATAACGAGATACTAACTCGTTATAACGAGATATTAACTCGTTATAACGAGATAAATATCTCGTTATAACGAGATACTAACTCGTTATAACGTTAATAACGTTAATAACGAGATAATTAACACATTATAAAGAGTTAAAATATTTTTTTACTCTTTCAAAATGAGCCTAGCCGGCTTTTGTAACTTTCACATCACTTTGAACTTCTTTCACAAGGCTATTTTTGCATGCATACCTAGGTGTAAAATGTTAACTCGCACAGATACACTGATTCATGTTTAAACTTTACAAAAAGTCAGTACATCATGACAAATCGAATGTAAGTTTATTATACAGGAGTTTTGCGTTTTATTTTATCATAAAAAGTATGAAGTTGTTATACAGCTTTATTCGATCAAACACACAGATACAACACAGTGCAAGCTAAGCGCACCGACAATTCGGAATTACATGTGCATTTACACTGATGGAGATATGTAGCTCTCTGGGAAAATATTTGGTTATACCAGAGAGCTACAGATCCATCCATTATAAAAAGCTTTGATTCACGGCGCAGGTCGCTGTATTCTTGCATCATGATATCAAAAAATGCCTACCATATGTTCCCAGTATATTTTTGTCCAAACATTTATTAAAACCCCATGTGAACCGAAAATTCACATCTTTAATTGATTACGTTTGTAGATATAGCCATGTTAGGTAGCAGTCAATTCGAATCCCGTTGATTTTTTTTTTTTATATCTATTCATTCTATTCAATATGAAGTACATACTCTGTCTTCATTTATACATATATAATAAACACGAATACTGGACGTAAATTTTGAAAAGTAATCCTAGTACGTTATGAACGCTAAAAGTCTGGTCCCCGTCCCCGATGATTTTTTTTTTTCAATACTGACATATAAAATCAGAACTTGGCGGGGATGGAACTGGAACTGTTTCATCTAAAATATATAGGCAAACGGCATAGCATTGAAGAAGATCTATTGTTTACACATAAATACTAAATACCAAGTTTGGCTCCGTCCTGGATTCAGAACGTCTGCCACGGATGAAAGGTGAAAATAATGTACAGTGATTAATTTCATAACTCCTATAAGCAATTCAAAATAGATAGCTGGGCAAACACGGACCCCTGGATACACCAGTGGTGGGATCAGGTGCCTAGGAGGAGTAAACATCCCCTGTCGACCGGTCACACCCGCTAATTTACAATTTCGGTAGAGGACTTTCAGCTCTATATGACCAGATCTATGTATTCAGTTTTTCTTACATATGTAAGGTCATAAGGAAGGTTTTTAACATTGGTCAATGTTTGCTCCATCCTTAAGGCTCGAGTGTGCAGGAGTCCTGAAATATATACTTTATACCCCCTTGTCCCAAAGATGCTTCATACCAGATATGAAAAAAGGAAGTTATCAGGAAGAAGATAAGAATGGTCAAGTGTTCACGTACGGCGCACGACGACGGATGTTGACAAATTGCATTAATTAAGTTAGGTGACATAAAAATATTTATGGGGTTATTAAGTCACAAAGACTTTACTGTTTTAGAAAGTGTAAGAGTATTGAAATGAACCGGAACAACTCTATAATGTTTGGATAACTTAAACATTTCTTTACATTGCAGCGGTTCATCATTTATCTATGTATACAGATATGTCACGAAAAGGTTTCCGTATATTATGCTCGTGTCAAAGTCAGCCGTTGACTGTGAAAGTCAGCCCTTCTCGCAAAAGTCCAGTAGTCATTAAGAAAGTACGATTAATTGTTAACGCACGACAGACGACGGACCCAGACCAATTGAAATAGGTCACCTGAGTTTACTCAGGTGACCAAATAAGAATAATTCACCACATCAATTTTCAAAATGTTGTTTATTCCTTAATATAATTCACCCAGAATTTAACATTGAAGTCAGTGGGAAGAACATGTTTAATTAAAATATCTTTTAAAAAATTACATTTTCATATAAATCTCTTGGTAAAAAGTTACATACATATTCTTGGTAAAAAGTTACATACATATTCTCTTTATGAAAATATGAAATACAATTAATCATCTGCAGCACACATTTTTTGAAAATTTTATTTTTCTTATCTTTACAAGGGGCAGACAACTCTTCAAAACAGTATCAAGAGCAGAAAGGTCAGCTTTTAATTATTTACCAGTCATGTGAATTTCACCTTCTTCACTATCATCATTATTTAACAATAAACATTTACTTTGATTTAAATCCTTCAAAATTGTTCATCATCCTTTTGTTATACATGAAATACCTTAAGAAATTATTTCCAGACACTTGGGGACTATAGCAAGCAGTCCCAGCTATCGAATGGCGGGAATGGCGGGAACGTTAGGGATACATATCCGCTTAGATGTTGTGTTTTTACGTAACGAAATGTAAGTCACGTGACAAGTTGCCAAACGACACTGCATGTGCAAGCTGATACATAATTTAGATCATATCATATTTTTAATCGCAAAGAGATTGTCGCCTGGGGAAATTCAAAAACATTTTACGCATGAGAGAGAGAGAGAGAGAGAGAGAGAGAGAGAGAGAGGAGGTATTTGTAAATTGTAATCAATTCAATGTCCATCCATATATTGTTATCATTGTTAAACATTTTCTTCATGCACAAAGTATTGATTGCATGCACTATGCAATGGAGGAATTGATGATGATATTGACGAGTTTACGAACATTTCAAATACTCTGAAATCTAGCAATATATTTTACATGCATGCATGATTAGTGTCATTTGTGTGTGTAAAACTTATACGGTACCAATTTTGATGCACCAGATGCGCATTTCGACAAATAATGTCTCTTCAGTGATGCTCAACCGAATTTTTTGAAATCCAAAATAACAATAAACTTTAAGAGCTATTTTAGAAAAAAAAAAAGCAGAGTGCCAAAAAGTGCTGTCAAATTCGTCTAAGGATAAGAGCTATGCATGGGGGAGATAATCCTTAATTTTGAAATGAATTTCTAAATTTTATCTATTTGTCAGTTCCTTTTGGTTTCATCAGAGGCGGGGTTGTACACGGTGTGCACGGTGCAGTTAAGTGTTTAGGATTATCCTAAGGTATTCACCGTACGTAGTATAGAGTTGAAGGACTCGGAGACGGAGAACGTCGTCTCTGGCGGGGTCCGTGTCACAACTGCTTTCAGAGTGCCTGGGACACTGAGATGACCAGTATTCATGCATTGACCATAAGGGCCAGATTACTGACCCCTACTTAATATAAAAATACAGAGGTAATTTTAAGTTATAGCCTGTTTCTGAGAACACCCAATATCTCTAGGTAGACTTCATTCCTCTCCATTTAAAACAAATTGGTTATTAGCTGAAATTTACATAAACGATGCTTTGATTAAATAATTAAAAATTAACCACGACCTATTTTAACAAAAGACATATGTACAAAAATGACTACTTTATCCTACTGACAGAAATCAGATGATCCGACTAATGACAGTACATCTTGGATAAAGCGCATAACTACTTGAAACATAATAAAATGATGATAATACGATGCTAGATATAAATCTATATATACACATTTACACAACCCGCTGTACGTACAGTGAGAGTCTGAATTTGAATTTAAATGTAACTTTTTAAAGAAACAACTAATTTCTGAATAAAAATGTCATTCCCCCTGTCATTCAAATGTACCCCATCCCATCTGAATAAATAGTGATAATTTTGTTTTATCTGCTACAATGTAATGTCCGCTTTGTTCCTTGACAAAGATTGAAATGTCCTGTTTAACTAAATATTTTCTTCTCTCTCCTCCCCTCCACCTCTGTAACCCCCCCCCCCCCAACACCCCCCCCCCCCAAAAAAAAAAACAACGCGCCAGTCTCGTCTACTCAAAAGTTGAGAAAAAATTATTGTTGAATTTGAAAAATATTTAAAACATGTCGTTAAATCTTTCTTCATTTCCGCTGTAAGTTTACTAGGAGGACTCTGAGAAGTGAATAACAATAACATCCATGTCCGAGGAGATTTCTGTAACCAAAGGCATTAACTTCCTCCACCTCATGCCACGGATGCCATGTCAAAAAATCTACATGCTGTTGCATGCCTAGCTGCAATAAGCTTGGGTTTTTTCTGCCCGTTTTCTTGCTCATTAAATAATGGAAGGGCATAGGATGTACATTTTGTTCTTTACTAATGGAGATGGGGAAATATTAGAATGGGTAGGGGGATTTTTTACGTGCAAGAAGGAGAGAGAGAATTTTCCAATGGAAAATACTGCTAAGATTTTTAGCAGGATACGGATAGATGGATGGGGTCAATGTAATGTTTTTCTGTGAGAAATAAAGTTTGATGATTTGAAGGTCTTCATATTGCCACACACTTCCTGTGCATATTCTAAAGCTGCTGTCAGAGTTGATGAATTCCAGGAGTTTTTCAAAATTGAATTTCGAAAATAGATTGTTGAGGTAGGAAGATAGGATACTAAAGTGTTGAGCGAAATCATATTTTCTTCCTAAGGGATCATTTTCATGTTGGAGTTTTAAATGGAGACTAAGAGAGTTTTCACACCCAAAATTGAGTTCGCATTCCCAACAAGCAGAGGTAGGAGCTGTATACCAAGGAAGATGTTCCCTCAAAACATGTCTTCTAACATGCGTAAATTTCCCAGGACACACCGGACACTTTCTCCCTGATTTAGAGGTGGATCCAAAAATTGGAGCTAGTGGAACATCCTCTTCATAATCGGGAACAAACTTTGACTCATCACAATCAGAATCGGCCATTATTTACAAGATTCTATGAAGAAAGAAAAATATCCAAAATAAATATGAATAGAAGAAAATAAACAAAAACTCTTAAAAGCAAAGTTGGACACATTATAAGAAACAAAATCCGTGTTTGTCCGATTATTAAGATAGCCTAATCAGTGGTATTATGACCATTTTTCAACACATTTTTTTTCTTTCAATTTTGTTTACAATCAGTCCATCTTTTTTAATTTTTTTGAACTTCATAACCCATTTATCAGTTTCCGTGATCCTATGGTTTTTTTTTTTTTGTTTTTGGTTTTTTTTACACATCTACCCTAGACATGATCAGTACGGGAATGTCTGATGTTGATTCAATTTCCTGGGCTGCCTATTCTTTGTTTTTGTTTGGAGTTGGTCTATTTTGTTAACTTATTCAAACTTGTTGTTTACTTCATCTTTCTCTCAAACTTTGTTCATTTCTTGCTTCGTTTACATAGCTTATTTTCATTTATTTATTTTTTTTTTTTTTTGTATTTGTTACTTATAATTATCTTTTATAAATTATGCATGGTTAAAATAGAATCTCTCTGGGTACGAGTTAGCGTAATTGGGTTAACTCGTTCCACTTGAGATTAATTAAGTTTATTGTTTTTCTTTTCGGACATTTTGGATCAGCTCTTTGGACGAATAAGGCATGTCCTAATTCGCTCCACTTTTAACATTGATTGCCAAGCCTAAAGACCAAAAACATGCAGTATGCGTTGTAAATACGTTTGTAGATTAGTGTAGTTGTAGTACTAGATGTATTTATATGTAGTTTTTGTTATTATGCTCTGTTGATGTTGACCACATTATGTAATTGTTTTCGTTTGTCCTGAAGAAGGGACGGGTCGTCCCGAAAATTTGACAATCTCGTTGTTCGTGTCGTTGGTCGTTTTAGTGCTTTGTATAATTTTTTGTATTTGACCTTGTATCCATGTTGTGGATCCGACACTCTGAGTGAGGTATCGGGTGTTGTTGGAACTTTAGTGCTTATATATATATATATATATATATATATATATATTATACATATTTGGAGCCTCACACTTTCTTTGTGAACTAAACACTTCCTCACTTTTCCTATCTTTGTCCCTCTCCTGTCCTATCATCATTGGAATCGTTTATCACATATACGATGTGGACCCAACTGATCACAAAGAACAATCGAGACCCCCTTATTCCCGAAGACTTCTCTCTCCCGCGAAATCACCCTTCCCTTTGGAAATGTACTTGAAGGTCTTTCTCCGTGTCTTTCTCTCTCTATATTTAGCTCAAACTATATTTGAGCGTCTTTGTATTCTGATTCTAAAGAACTAGAGTCACAAAGTACTAAATTTGGCCCTTTCACCAAAATAAATGAGACTTTCACAGTTGATAATCTAGGATTTATAGGTTATAGAACAATTTATTTTATAACTATATCTTTTCTAGTTTTCGTTTTACAGTCGTTTAAACTTTGTGTTGCTTTTCAACAGAAAGCTATATAACGTCATGATGTTGACATTATGAGAACCACAGTGTAATACACAAAAAATGGACGCATAGGTTAATATATATTTTTGGGGCTTATTCTGATTGTAAATCACAACTGTTAAAATACTAGGAACTTGTATATTTTCTATCACGATGTTTAAATTTGTGATATATTGCCCCCCCCCCCCTTCCCACTACATAACGCTACAATCCCCCCCCCCCCCCCCCCCCCCCCCCCCCCCCCCCCCCCCCCCCCCACTGTATTGGACATAATTGAAAAATCGTGATCAAAAATTAAAATTTCTTGCAGTGAAAGGACCACAGCAAATAGTATTGTTTTACGTCTATCTCAAAGACGAGTTTATATTTTCAAGTTGCATATATCTATTTGTATCAACTTCCATTAAAATTGATATAATTGAGGATAAAAAAGAGAGACAACTGTATAATTTTGGTTAAACTTGAGTAATTATAGTAAACTAATTACAAAAATGGATTTTTAAAACTATTTTTTTTAAAATAAAACACGGTAGACCTTTAAAATTGTCGGCACCTCTGAAGTCTTAATTTTCTGAGCGAGATAGACATTTAAGTCCACGGAGATCTGACATCTGTGCCTCCTTTGTGCCACCGTGCACCTTCGTGTGATAAAAAAAAAAAATGCTAAGCGAAATATTAGTGGGTGAAAATTAAAACGTATAAATGGCGACTTGTATATATTCATATCATTTAATGATATATATTATTGTAAATTTAAAATAGTAATTTAATTTTTAAAAATGTACCTTCACTGTCTATCTTTAAAGAATTATCATACTGATTTGATAACTTACTTAAATTGTTTACATGTTGGAGTTTGCTATTCGAAACAATTCATCTTAATTACCCTTAACTTATGACGTCCGTTCTGTATTAACTTTCCACGTTTATAT